>NW_027252573.1:5000-7500 GCF_044704955.1 Pristiophorus japonicus | reverse complement strand
CCGACAGTGCGGCGCTCCCTCAGTACTGCCCCTTCGACAGTGTGGCACTCCCTCAGTACTGCCCCTCCGACAATGCGGCACTCCCTCAGTACTGCACTGAAGTGTTAGCCGAGATGTTTGTGCACATCTCTAGAGTTGGACTTGAACCCAAAAATTCTGACTCAGAGGCTGCTGCCCACTGAGCCATGGCTGACAGGGGCTGAATGGGCCTCCTCCTGTTCCTGTGTAACAGGCTCGAGGGGCTGAATGGCCCCCCTCCTGTTCCGGTGTAACAGGCTCTTGGGGCTGAATGGCCTCCTCCTGTTCCGGTGTAACAGGCTCTTGGGGCTGAATGGCCTCCTCCTGTTCCTGTGTAACAGGCTCGAGGGGCTGAATGGCCTCCTCCTGTTCCTGTGTAACAGGCTCGAGGGGCTGAATGGCCTCTTCCTGTTCCTGTGTAACAGGCTCGAGGGGCTGAATGGCCTCCTCCTGTTCCTGTGTAACAGGCTCGAGGTGCTGAATGGGCCTCCTCCTGTTCCTGTGTAACAGGCTCGAGGGGCTGAATGGGCCTCCTCCTGTTTCTGGGTAGCAGGCTCAAGGGGCTGAATGGCCTCCTCCTGTTCCTGTGTAACACGCTCGAGGTGCTGAATGGGCCTCCTCCTGTTCCTGTGTAACAGGCTCGAGGGGCTGAATGGCCTCCTCCTGTTCCTGTGTAACAGACTCCAGGGGCTGAATGGTCTCCTCTTGTTCCTGTGTAACAGGCTCGAGGGGCTGAATGGTCTCTTCCTGTTCCTGTGTAACAGGCTCGAGGGGCTGAATGGCCTCCTCCTGTTCCTGTGTAACAGACTCCAGGGGCTGAATGGTCTCCTCCTGTTCCTGTGTAACAGGCTCAAGGGGCTGAATGGTCTCCTCCTGTTCCTGTGTAACAGGCTCGAGGGGCTGAATGGCCTCCTCCTGTTCCTGTGTAACAGGCTCGAGGGGCTGAATGGCCTCCTCCTGTTCCTGTGTAACAGGCTCGAGGGGCTGAATGGCCTCCTCCTGTTTCTGGGTAACAGGCTCGAGGGGCTGAATGGGCCTCCTCCTGTTCCTGTGTAACAGGCTCGAGGGGCTGAATGGCCTCCTCCTGTTCCTGTGTAACAGGCTCGAGCGGCTGAATGGCCTCCTCCTGTTCCTGTGTAACAGGCTCGAGCGGCTGAATGGGCCTCCTCCTGTTCCTGTGTATCAGGCTCGAGGGGCTGAATGGGCCTCCTCCTGTTCCTGTGCAACAGGCTCGAGGGGCTGAATGGGCCTCCTCCTGTTCCTAATGTAACAGGCTCGAGGGGCTGAATGGCCTCCTCCTGTTCCTAATGTAACAGGCTCGAGGGGCTGAATGGGCCTCCTCTTATTCCTGTGGGAGGGGCAGTACTGAGAGAGCGATGCACTGTCGGAGGGGCAGTACTGAGGGAGCGCCGCATTCTCGGAGGGGCAGTACTGAGGGAGCACCACACTGTCGGAGGGGCAGTACTGAGGGAGCGCCACACTGTCGGAGAGGCAGTACTGAGGGAATGCCGCACTGTCGGAGGGGCAGGACTGAGGGAGGGCCACACTGTCGGAGGGGCAGTACTGAGGGAGTGCCGCACTGTCGGAGGGGCAGTACTGAGGGAGCGCCGCACTGTCGGAGGGGCAGTACTGAGGGAGCGCCGCACTGTCGGAGGGGCAGTACTGAGGGAGCGCCACACTGTTGGAGGGGCAGTACTGAGGGAGCGCCGCACTGTCGGAGGGGCAGTACTGAGGGAGTGCCGCACTGTCAGAGGGGCGGTACTGAGGGAGTGCCGCTCTGTCGGAGGTGCCGACTTTCGGATGAAACATCAAACCGAGGCCCCGTCTGCTCTCTCAGGATGTAAAAGATCCCAGGGCACTATTTGGAAGAAGAGCAGGGCAGTTATCCCCGGTGTCCTGGGGCCAATATTTATCCCTTGATCAGCATCACTCCAACAGATTATCTGGTCTATCACAGTGCTGTTAGTGGGAGCTTGCTGTGCGCAAATTGGCTGCCGCGTTTCCCACATTACAACAGTGACTACACTCCACAAGTACTTCATTGGCTGTAAAGCACTGTAAGACGTGTGGTGGTTGAGAAAGGCGCTCTGTGGCTGACGATTCAGTGTCCTGTGGCACTCGAGGGCCATGAGGGATGGCGATAAATGATGGTGTTGCCGTGACGCCCACATTCCGTGAACCAATCACAGAGCGGGCAGGTGTAACGTGGGAACAATCTCCCGGAATATTAATGGGAATGGCGCAGGGGTAAACAGCAGCTTCCCGCGTCCCCTCGGCAAGCGCGACTCCACGGGGAGACAGCGTGCTCACACGTCACACACTGCACTTTACTCTCGGCTGTGGAATTCCCTGCCCCGGAGAGCTGTGCAGGCTGGCTCATTGAATAATTCTCAGGTGGAAATACACGTTTGAACAATACGGGGATAAGGGTTATGGGGAGCGGGCGGGGAAGTGGAGCTGAGTTCATAATCAGATCAGCCAT
>NW_027252572.1:0-23651 GCF_044704955.1 Pristiophorus japonicus | reverse complement strand
AGTGAGGGGGTGGGCAGTGAGAGAGGGGGCGCGGGCAGAGAGGGGGAGGGCAGAGTGAGACGGGGAATGTAGAGAGAGAGGGGGAATGTAGAGAGAGGGAGGGAGGAGGGCAGAGAGAGAGGGGGGCAGAGAGAGAGGGGAGGGCAGAGAGAGAGGGGGAGGGCAGAGAGAGAGGGGGAGGGCAGAGAGAGAGGAGGAGGGCAGAGAGAGAAGGGGAGGGCAGAGAGAGGGTGGATTGCAGAAGGAGAGGGGGAGGGCAGAAGGGGAGGGGAGAGGGAGGGCAGAGGGGCAGGCAGAGAGAGCGGGCAGGCAGAGAGAGAGGGGGCAGGCAGAGAGAGAGAGGGGGAAGGGCAGAGAGAGAGGGGGAAGGGCAGAGAGAGAGGGGGAAGGGCAGAGAGAGAGGGGGAAGGGCAGAGAGAGAGAGGGGGAAGGGCAGAGAGAGAGAGGGGGAAGGGCAGAGAGAGAGAGGGGGAAGGGCAGAGAGAGAGGGGGGGAAGGGCAAAGAGAGAGAGGGGGAAGGGCAGAGAGAGAGAGGGGGAAGGGCAGATAGAGAGAGGGGGGAAGGGCAGCGAGAGAGAGAGAGGGGGAAGGGCAGAGAGAGAGTTGGGGAAGGGCAGAGAGAGAGTGGGGAAGGGCAGAGAGAGAGGGGGAAGGGCAGAGAGAGAGGGGGAAGGGCAGAGAGAGAGAGGGGGAAGGGCAGAGAGAGAGAGGGGGAAGGGCAGAGAGAGAGAGGGGGAAGGGCAGAGAGAGAGGGGGAAGGGCAGAGAGAGAGGGGGAAGGGCAGAGAGAGAGAGGGGGAAGGGCAGAGAGAGAGAGGGAGCGGGCAGAGAGAGAGGGGGGGCGGGCAGAGAGAGAGGGGGGCGGGCAGAGAGAGAGAGGGGGCGGGCAGAGAGAGAGAGGGGGCGGGCAGAGAGAGAGAGGGGGCGGGCAGAGAGAGAGAGGGGGCGGGCAGAGAGAGAGAGGGGGCGGGCAGAGAGAGAGAGGGGGCGGGCAGAGAGAGAGAGGGGGCGGGCAGAGAGAGAGAGGGGGCGGGCAGAGAGAGAGAGGGGGCGGGCAGAGAGAGAGAGGGGGCGGGCAGAGAGAGAGAGGGGGCGGGCAGAGAGAGAGGGGCGGGCAGAGAGAGAGACGGGGCGGGCAGAGAGAGAGAGGGGGCGGGCAGAGAGAGAGAGGGGGGGGGCAGAGAGAGAGATGGGGCGGGCAGAGAGAGAGATGGGGCGGGCAGAGAGAGAGATGGGGCGGGCAGAGAGAGAGATGGGGCGGGCAGAGAGAGATAGGGGGCGGGCAGAGAGAGATAGGGGGCGGGCAGAGAGAGATAGGGGGCGGGCAGAGAGAGAGGGGGAAGGGCAGAGAGAGAGGGGGAAGGGCAGAGAGTGAGGGGGCGGGCAGAGAGAGAGGGGGCGGGCAGAGAGAGAGGGGGCGGGCAGAGAGAGAGGGGGCGGGCAGAGAGAGAGGGGGCGGGCAGAGAGAGAGGGGGCGGGCAGAGAGAGAGGGGGCGGGCAGAGAGAGAGGGGGCGGGCAGAGAGAGAGGGGGCGGGCAGAGAGAGAGGGGGCGGGCAGAGAGAGAGGGGGCGGGCAGAGAGAGAGGGGGCGGGCAGAGAGAGAGGGGCGGGCAGAGAGAGAGGGGGCGGGCAGAGAGAGAGGGGGCGGGCAGAGAGAGAGGGGGCGGGCAGAGAGAGAGGGGGCGGGCAGAGAGAGAGGGGGCGGGCAGAGAGAGGGGGCGGGCAGAGAGAGAGGGCGGGCAGAGAGAGAGGGGGCGGGCAGAGAGAGAGGGGGCGGGCAGAGAGAGAGGGGGCGGGCAGAGAGAGAGGGGGCGGGCAGAGAGAGAGGGGGCGGGCAGAGAGAGAGGGGGCGGGCAGAAAGAGAGGGGGCGGGCAGAGAGAGAGGGGGCGGGCAGAGAGAGAGAGAGCGCGAGGGGGAAGGGCAGAGAGAGGGGGAACGGCAGAGAGAGAGAGGGGGAGGGCAGAGAGAGAGGGGGAGGGCAGAGAGAGAGGGAGCGGGCAGAGAGAGAGGGGGGGCGGGCAGAGAGAGAGGGGGGGCGGGCAGAGAGAGAGAGGTGGCGGGCAGAGAGAGAGAGGGGGCGGGCAGAGAGAGAGAGGGGGCGGGCAGAGAGAGAGAGGGGGCGGGCAGAGAGAGAGAGGGGGCGGGCAGAGAGAGAGAGGGGGCGGGCAGAGAGAGAGAGGGGGCGGGCAGAGAGAGAGAGGGGGCGGGCAGAGAGAGAGAGGGGCGGGCAGAGAGAGAGACGGGGCGGGCAGAGAGAGAGACGGGGCGGGCAGAGGGAGAGAGGGGGCGGGCAGAGGGAGAGAGGGGGCGGGCAGAGAGAGAGAGGGGGCGGGCAGAGAGAGAGAGGGGGCGGGCAGAGAGAGAGATGGGGCGGGCAGAGAGAGAGATGGGGCGGGCAGAGAGAGATAGGGGGCGGGCAGAGAGAGATAGGGGGCGGGCAGAGAGAGAGAGGGAGAGGGGGAAGGGGCAGAGAGAGGGGGAAGGGCAGAGAGAGAGAGGGGGAAGGGCAGAGAGAGAGGTGTTCGGGTAGAGAGAGAGGGGGGGGCAGATAGAGAGAGAGGGAGGGCAGAGAGAGAGGTGGAGGGCAGAGAGAGCGAGGGAAGGGCAGAGAGAGCGAGGGAAGGGCAGAGAGAGCGAGGGAAGGGCAGAGAGAGCGAGGGAAGGGCAGAGAGAGCGAGGGAAGGGCAGAGAGAGCGAGGGAAGGGCAGAGAGAGCGAGGGAAGGGCAGAGAGAGCGAGGGAAGGGCAGAGAGAGCGAGGGAAGGGCAGAGAGAGCGAGGGAAGGGCAGAGAGAGCGAGGGAAGGGCAGAGAGAGCGAGGGAAGGGCAGAGAGAGCGAGGGAAGGGCAGAGAGAGCGAGGGAAGGGCAGAGAGAGCGAGGGAAGGGCGGAGAGAGAGGGGTGAAGGCAGAGAGGAAGTGGGGGAAGGGTGGAGAGAGAGGGGGAAGGCAGAGGGAGAGGGGGCGGGCAAAGAGAGAGGGGGGGCAGGCAAAGAGAGGGGGGGGCAGGCAAAGAGAGGGGGGGCAGGCAGAGAGAGAGGGGGAAGGGCAGAGAGAGAGGGGGAAGGGCAGAGAGAGAGGGGGAAGGGCAGAGAGAGAGGGGGAAGGGCAGAGAGAGAGGGGGAGCGCAGAGAGAGGGTGGAGCGCAGAGAGAGGGTGGAGTGCAGAGGGAGAGGGGGGGCGGGCAGAGAGAGAGAGTGGGCGGGCAGAGAGAGAGAGGGGGAAGGGCAGAGAGAGAGTGGGGGAAGGGCAGAGAGAGAGTGGGGGGGGGCAGAGAGAGAGGGGGCAGGCAGAGAGATGGCGGGGCGGGCAGAGAGAGAGGGGGCGGGCAGAGAGAGAGGGGGCGGGCAGAGAGAGAGGGGGCGGGCAGAGAGAGAGGGGGCGGGCAGAGAGAGAGAGGGGGCAGAGAGAGAGGGGGGCGGGCAGAGAGAGAGGGGGAAGGGCAGAGAGAGAGGGGGAAGTGCAGAGAGGGGGAAGGGCAGAGAGAGAGGGGGAAGGGCAGAGAGTGAGGGGGCGGGCAGAGAGAGAGGGGGCGGGCAGAGAGAGAGGGGGCGGGCAGAGAGAGAGGGGGCGGGCAGAGAGAGAGGGGGCGGGCAGAGAGAGAGGGGGCGGGCAGAGAGAGAGGGGGCGGGCAGAGAGAGAGGGGGCGGGCAGAGAGAGAGGGGGCGGGCAGAGAGAGAGGGGGCGGGCAGAGAGAGAGGGGGCGGGCAGAGAGAGAGGGGGCGGGCAGAGAGAGAGAGGGCGGGCAGAGAGAGAGGGGGCGGGCAGAGAGAGAGGGGGCGGGCAGAGAGAGAGGGGGCGGGCAGAGAGAGAGGGGGGCGGGCAGAGAGAGAGGGGGCGGGCAGAGAGAGAGGGGGCGGGCAGAGAGAGAGGGGGCGGGCAGAGAGAGAGGGGGCGGGCAGAGAGGGGGCGGGCAGAGAGAGAGGGGGCGGGCAGAGAGAGAGGGGGCGGGCAGAGAGAGAGGGGGCGGGCAGAGAGAGAGGGGGCGGGCAGAGAGAGAGGGGGCGGGCAGAGAGAGAGGGGGCGGGCAGAGAGAGAGAGAGCGAGGGGGAAGGGCAGAGAGAGGGGGAAGGGCAGAGAGAGAGGTGGTAGGGCAGAGAGAGAGAGGGGGAACGGCAGAGAGAGAGAGGGGGAGGGCAGAGAGAGAGGGGGAGGGCAGAGAGAGAGTGGGGGAAGGGCAGAGAGGGGGAGGGCAGAGAGAGGGAGGGCAGAGAGAGAGGGGGAGCGCAGAGAGAGGGTGGAGTGCAGAAGAGAGGGTGGAGTGCAGAAGGAGAGCGGGAGGGCAGAGGGAGAGGGGGGCGGGCAGAGAGAGAGAGGGAGCGGGCAGAGAGAGAGGGGGGGCGGGCAGAGAGAGAGGGGGGGCGGGCAGAGAGAGAGAGGGGGCGGGCAGAGAGAGAGAGGGGGCGGGCAGAGAGAGAGAGGCGGCGGGCAGAGAGAGAGAGGGGGCGGGCAGAGAGAGAGAGGGGGCGGGCAGAGAGAGAGAGGGGGCGGGTAGAGAGAGAGAGGGGGCGGGCAGAGAGAGAGAGGGGCGGGCAGAGAGAGAGACGGGGCGGGCAGAGAGAGAGACGGGGCGGGCAGAGAGAGAGAGGGGGCGGGCAGAGAGAGAGAGGGGGCGGGCAGAGAGAGAGAGGGGGCGGGCAGAGAGAGAGATGGGGCGGGCAGAGAGAGAGATGGGGCGGGCAGAGAGAGAGATGGGGCGGGCAGAGAGAGATAGGGGGCGGGCAGAGAGAGATAGGGGGCGGGCAGAGAGAGATAGGGGGCGGGCAGAGAGAGAGGGGGAAGGGCAGAGAGTGAGGGGGCGGGCAGAGAGAGAGGGGGCGGGCAGAGAGAGAGGGGGCGGGCAGAGAGAGAGGGGGCGGGCAGAGAGAGAGGGGGCGGGCAGAGAGAGAGGGGGCGGGCAGAGAGAGAGGGGGCGGGCAGAGAGAGAGGGGGCGGGCAGAGAGAGAGGGGGCGGGCAGAGAGAGCGGGGGCGGGCAGAGAGAGAGGGGGCGGGCAGAGAGAGAGGGGGCGGGCAGAGAGAGAGGGGGCGGGCAGAGAGAGAGGGGGCGGGCAGAGAGAGAGGGGGCGGGCAGAGAGAGAGGGGGCGGGCAGAGAGAGAGGGGGCGGGCAGAGAGAGAGGGGGCGGGCAGAGAGAGAGGGGGCGGGCAGAGAGAGAGGGGGCGGGCAGAGAGAGAGGGGGCGGGCAGAGAGAGAGGGGGCGGGCAGAGAGAGAGAGGGCGGGCAGAGAGAGAGGGCGGGCAGAGAGAGAGGGCGGGCAGAGAGAGAGGGGGCGGGCAGAGAGAGAGGGGGCGGGCAGAGAGAGAGGGGGCGGGCAGAGAGAGAGGGGGTGGGCAGAGAGGGGGCGGGCAGAGAGAGAGGGGGCGGGCAGAGAGAGAGGGGGCGGGCAGAGAGAGAGGGGGCGGGCAGAGAGAGAGGGGGCGGCCAGAGAGAGAGAGAGCGAGGGGGAAGGGCAGAGAGAGGGGGAACGGCAGAGAGAGAGAGGGGGAGGGCAGAGAGAGAGGGGGAGGGCAGAGAGAGGGAGCGGGCAGAGAGAGAGGGGGGGCGGGCAGAGAGAGAGGGGGGGCGGGCAGAGAGAGAGAGGGGGCGGGCAGAGAGAGAGAGGGGCGGGCAGAGAGAGAGAGGGGGCGGGCAGAGAGAGAGAGGGGGCGGGCAGAGAGAGAGAGGGGGCGGGCAGAGAGAGAGAGGGGGCGGGCAGAGAGAGAGAGGGGGCGGGCAGAGAGAGAGAGGGGGCGGGCAGAGAGAGAGAGGGGCGGGCAGAGAGAGAGACGGGGCGGGCAGAGAGAGAGACGGGGCGGGCAGAGGGAGAGAGGGGGCGGGCAGAGAGAGAGAGGGGGCGGGCAGAGAGAGAGAGGGGGCGGGCAGAGAGAGAGAGGGGGCGGGCAGAGAGAGAGAGGGGGCGGGCAGAGAGAGAGATGGGGCGGGCAGAGAGAGAGATGGGGCGGGCAGAGAGAGATAGGGGGCGGGCAGAGAGAGATAGGGGGCGGGCAGAGAGAGATAGGGGGCGGGCAGAGAGAGAGAGGGAGAGGGGGAAGGGGCAGAGAGAGGGGGAAGGGCAGAGAGAGAGAGGGGGAAGGGCAGAGAGAGAGGTGTTCGGGTAGAGAGAGAGGGGGGGGCAGATAGAGAGAGAGGGAGGGCAGAGAGAGAGGTGGAGGGCAGAGAGAGCGAGGGAAGGGCAGAGAGAGCGAGGGAAGGGCAGAGAGAGCGAGGGAAGGGCATTGAGAGCGAGGGAAGGGCAGAGAGAGCGAGGGAAGGGCAGAGAGAGCGAGGGAAGGGCAGAGAGAGCGAGGGAAGGGCAGAGAGAGCGAGGGAAGGGCAGAGAGAGCGAGGGAAGGGCAGAGAGAGCGAGGGAAGGGCAGAGAGAGCGAGGGAAGGGCAGAGAGAGCGAGGGAAGGGCAGAGAGAGCGAGGGAAGGGCAGAGAGAGCGAGGGAAGGGCAGAGAGAGCGAGGGAAGGGCAGAGAGAGCGAGGGAAGGGCGGAGAGAGAGGGGTGAAGGCAGAGAGGAAGTGGGGGAAGGGTGGAGAGAGAGGGGGAGCGCAGAGAGAGGGTGGAGTGCAGAGAGAGGGTGGAGTGCAGAGGGAGAGGGGGGGCGGGCAGAGAGAGAGGGGGAAGTGCAGAGAGGGGGAAGGGCAGAGAGAGAGGGGGAAGGGCAGAGAGAGAGGGGGAAGGGCAGAGAGAGAGGGGGAAGGGCAGAGAGAGAGGGGGAAGGGCAGAGAGAGAGGGGGAGCGCAGAGAGAGGGTGGAGTGCAGAGAGAGGGTGGAGTGCAGAGGGAGAGGGGGGCGGGCAGAGAGAGAGAAGGGGCGGGCAGAGAGAGAGAGGGGGAAGGGCAGAGAGAGAGTGGGGGAAGGGCAGAGAGAGAGTGGGGGGGGGCAGAGAGAGAGGGGGCAGGCAGAGAGATGGGGGGGCGGGCAGAGAGATGGGGGGGGGCAGGCTTAGAGAGGGGGCAGGCAAAGAGAGGGGGGGCAGGCAAAGAGAGAGGGGGCAGGCAAAGAGAGAGGGGGAAGGGCAGAGAGAGAGGGGGAAGTGCAGAGAGGGGGAAGGGCAGAGAGAGAGGGGGAAGGGCAGAGAGTGAGGGGGCGGGCAGAGAGAGAGGGGGCGGGCAGAGAGAGAGGGGGCGGGCAGAGAGAGAGGGGGCGGGCAGAGAGAGAGGGGGCGGGCAGAGAGAGAGGGGGCGGGCAGAGAGAGAGGGGGCGGGCAGAGAGAGAGGGGGCGGGCAGAGAGAGAGGGGGCGGGCAGAGAGAGAGGGGGCGGGCAGAGAGAGAGGGGGCGGGCAGAGAGAGAGGGGGCGGGCAGAGAGAGAGGGGGCGGGCAGAGAGAGAGGGGGCGGGCAGAGAGAGAGGGGGCGGGCAGAGAGAGAGGGGGCGGGCAGAGAGAGAGGGGCGGGCAGAGAGAGAGGGGGCGGGCAGAGAGAGAGAGAGCGAGGGGAAGGGCAGAGAGATGGGGCGGGCAGAGAGAGAGAGGGGGCGGGCAGAGAGAGAGAGGGGGCGGGCAGAGAGAGAGAGGGGGCGGGCAGAGAGAGAGAGGGGGCGGGCAGAGAGAGAGAGGGGGCGGGCAGAGAGAGAGAGAGAGGGGGAAGGGCAGAGAGAGGGGGAAGGGCAGATAGAGAGAGGGGGAGGGAAGAGAGAGAGAGAGGGGGAGGGCAGAGCGAGAGGGGGGGAGGGCAGAGCGGGGGAGGGCAGAGAGAGAGGGGGAAAGGGAGAGGGAGAGGGGGAAGGGCAGAGGGAGAGGGGGCATGGGTAAAGAGAGGGGGCGCGCAGCGAGTGAGGGGGGTGGGCAGTGAGAGAGGGGGCGCGGGCAGAGAGGGGGAGGGCAGAGTGAGACGGGGAATGTAGAGAGAGAGGGGGAATGTAGAGAGAGGGAGGAAGGAGGGCAGAGAGAGAGGGGGGCAGAGAGAGAGGGGAGGGCAGAGAGAGAGGGGGAGGGCAGAGAGAGAGGGGGAGGGCAGAGAGAGAGGGGGAGGGCAGAGAGAGAGGGGGAGGGCAGAGAGAGAGGGGGAGGGCAGAGAGAGAGGTGGAGGGCAGAGAGAGAGGTGGAGGGCAGAGAGAGAGGGGGAGGGCAGAGAGAGAGGGGGAGGGCAGAGAGAGAAGGGGAGGGCAGAGAGAGAAGGGGAGGGCAGAGAGAGAAGGGGAGGGTAGAGAGAGGGTGGATTGCAGGAGAGGGGGAGGGCAGAGGGGGAGGGGAGAGGGAGGGCAGAGGGGCAGGCAGAGAGAGCTGGCAGGCAGAGAGAGAGGGGGCAGGCAGAGAGAGAGGGGGCAGGCAGAGAGAGAGGGTGGAGTGCAGAAGGAGAGCGGGAGGGCAGAGGGAGAGGGGGGCGGGCAGAGAGAGAGAGGGAGCGGGCAGAGAGGGAGGGGGGGCGGGCAGAGAGAGAGGGGGAAGGGCAGAGAGAGAGAGGGGGCGGGCAGAGAGAGAGAGGGGGCGGGCAGAGAGAGAGAGGGGGCGGGCAGAGAGAGAGAGGGGGCGGGCAGAGAGAGAGAGGGGGCGGGCAGAGAGAGAGGGGGCGGGCAGAGAGAGAGGGGGCGGGCAGAGAGAGAGGGGGCGGGCAGAGATAGAGGGGGCGGGCAGAGAGAGAGGGGGCGGGCAGAGAGAGAGGGGGCGGGCAGAGAGAGCGAGGGAAGGGCAGAGAGAGCGAGGGAAGGGCAGAGAGAGCGAGGGAAGGGCAGAGAGAGCGAGGGAAGGGCAGAGAGAGCGAGGGAAGGGCAGAGAGAGCGAGGGAAGGGCAGAGAGAGCGAGGGAAGGGCAGAGAGAGCGAGGGAAGGGCAGAGAGAGCGAGGGAAGGGCAGAGAGAGCGAGGGAAGGCAGAGAGAGCGAGGGAAGGGCAGAGAGAGCGAGGGAAGGGCAGAGCGAGGGAAGGGCAGAGAGAGCGAGGGAAGGGCAGAGAGAGCGAGGGAAGGGCAGAGAGAGCGAGGGAAGGGCAGAGAGAGCGAGGGAAGGGCGGAGAGAGAGGGGTAAAGGCAGAGAGGAAGTGGGGGAAGGGTGGAGAGAGAGGGGGCAGGCAGAGGGAGAGGGGGCGGGCAAAGAGAGAGGGGGGGCAGGCAAAGAGAGGGGGGGCAGGCAGAGAGAGAGGGGGAAGGGCAGAGAGAGAGGGGGAAGGGCAGAGAGAGAGGGGGAAGGGCAGAGAGAGAGGGGGAAGGGCAGAGAGAGAGGGGGAAGGGCAGAGAGAGAGGGGGAAGGGCAGAGAGAGAGGGGGAAGGGCAGAGAGAGAGGGGGAGCGCAGAGAGAGGGTGGACTGCAGAGGGAGAGGGGGGCGGGCAGAGAGAGAGAGGGGGCGGGCAGAGAGAGAGAGGGGGAAGGGCAGAGAGAGAGTGGGGGAAGGGCAGAGAGAGAGTGGGGGAAGGGCAGAGAGAGAGTGGTGGGGGGCAGAGAGAGAGGGGGCAGGCAGAGAGATGGGGGGGCGGGCAGAGAGATGGGGGGGCGGGCAGAGAGAGAGAGGGGGCGGGCAGAGAGAGAGAGGGGGCGGGCAGAGAGAGAGAGGGGGCGGGCAGAGAAAGAGAGGGGGCGGGCAGAGAGAGAGAGGGGGCGGGCAGAGAGAGAGAGGGGGCGGGCAGAGAGAGAGAGGGGGCGGGCAGAGAGAGAGAGGGGGCGGGCAGAGAGAGAGGGGGCGGGCAGAGAGAGAGAGGGGGCGGGCAGAGAGAGATGGGGGGGCAGATAGAGAGAGAGGGAGGGGGAAGGGGCAGAGAGAGGGGGAAGGGCAGAGAGAGAGAGGGGGAAGGGCAGAGAGAGAGAGGGGGAAGGGCAGAGAGAGAGGTGTTCGGGTAGAGAGAGAGGGGGGGGCAGATAGAGAGGGAGGGCAGAGAGAGAGGTGGAGGGCAGAGAGAGCGAGGGAAGGGCAGAGAGAGCGAGGGAAGGGCAGAGAGAGCGAGGGAAGGGCAGAGAGAGCGAGGGAAGGGCAGAGAGAGCGAGGGAAGGGCAGAGAGAGCGAGGGAAGGGCAGAGAGAGCGAGGGAAGGGCAGAGAGAGCGAGGGAAGGGCAGAGAGAGCGAGGGAAGGGCAGAGAGAGCGAGGGAAGGGCAGAGAGAGCGAAGGAAGGGCAGAGAGAGCGAGGGAAGGGCAGAGAGAGCGAGGGAAGGGCAGAGAGAGCGAGGGAAGGGCAGAGAGAGCGAGGGAAGGGCAGAGAGAGCGAGGGAAGGGCGGAGAGAGAGGGGTGAAGGCAGAGAGGAAGTGGGGGAAGGGTGGAGAGAGAGGGGGAAGGCAGAGGGAGAGGGGGCGGGCAAAGAGAGAGGGGGGGCAGGCAAAGAGAGGGGGGGGCAGGCAAAGAGAGGGGGGGCAGGCAGAGAGAGAGGGGGAAGGGCAGAGAGAGAGGGGGAAGGGCAGAGAGGGAGGGGGAAGGGCAGAGAGAGAGGGGGAGCGCAGAGAGAGAGGGGGAGCGCAGAGAGAGGGTGGAGTGCAGAGAGAGGGTGGAGTGCAGAGAGAGGGTGGAGTGCAGAGAGAGGGTGGAGTGCAGAGAGAGGGTGGAGTGCAGAGAGAGGGTGGAGTGCAGAGGGAGAGGGGGGCGGGCAGAGAGAGTGAGGGGGCGGGCAGAGAGAGAGGGGAGGGCAGAGAGAGAGGGGGCGGGCAGAGAGAGAGGGGGCGGGCAGAGAGAGAGGGGGCGGGCAGAGAGAGAGGGGGCGGGCAGAGAGAGAGGGGGCGGGCAGAGAGAGAGGGGGCGGGCAGAGAGAGAGGGGGCGGGCAGAGAGAGAGGGGGCGGGCAGAGAGAGAGGGGGCGGGCAGAGAGAGAGGGGGCGGGCAGAGAGAGAGGGGGCGGTCAGAGAGAGAGGGGGCGGGCAGAGAGAGAGGGGGAAGGGCAGAGAGAGAGGGGGAAGGGCAGAGAGAGAGGGGGAAGGGCAGAGAGAGAGGGGGAAGGGCAGAGAGAGAGTGGGGGAAGGGCAGAGAGAGAGTGGGGGGGGGGCAGACAGGGGGAGGGCAGAGAGAGAGGGGGAGCACAGAGAGAGGGTGGAGTGCAGAGAGAGGGTGGAGTGCAGAGAGAGGGTGGAGTGCAGAGGGAGAGGGGGGCGGGCAGAGAGAGAGAGGGGGCGGGCAGAGAGAGAGAGGGGGCGGGCAGAGAGAGAGAGGGGGCGGGCAGAGAGAGAGAGGGGGCGGGCAGAGAGAGAGAGGGGGCGGGCAGAGAGAGAGAGGGGGCGGGCAGAGAGAGAGAGGGGGCGGGCAGAGAGAGAGAGGGGGCGGGCAGAGAGAGAGAGGGGGCGGGCAGAGAGAGAGAGGGGGCGGGCAGAGAGAGAGAGGGGGCGGGCAGAGAGAGAGAGGGGGCGGGCAGAGAGAGAGAGGGGCGGGCAGAGAGAGAGAGGGGGCGGGCAGAGAGAGAGAGGGGGCGGGCAGAGAGAGAGAGGGGCGGGCAGAGAGAGAGAGGGGGCGGGCAGAGAGAGAGAGGGGCGGGCAGAGAGAGAGAGGGGCGGGCAGAGAGAGAGAGGGGCGGGCAGAGAGAGAGAGGGGGCGGGCAGAGAGAGACAGGGGGCGGGCAGAGAGAGACAGGGGGCGGGCAGAGAGAGACAGGGGGCGGGCAGAGAGAGACAGGGGGCGGGCAGAGAGAGACAGGGGCGGGCAGAGAGAGTCAGGGGGCGGGCAGAGGGAGAGAGGGGGCGGGCAGAGAGAGAGAGGGGGCGGGCAGAGAGAGAGAGGGGGCGGGCAGAGAGAGAGAGGGGGCGGGCAGAGAGAGAGAGGGGGCGGGCAGAGAGAGAGAGGGGCGGGCAGAGAGAGAGAGGGGGCGGGCAGAGAGAGAGGGGGCGGGCAGAGAGAGAGAGGGGGCGGGCAGAGAGAGAGAGGGGGCGGGCAGAGAGAGAGAGGGGGCGGGCAGAGAGAGAGAGGGGGCGGACAGAGAGAGAGGGGGCGGGCAGAGAGAGAGAGGGGGCGGGCAGAGAGAGAGGGGGCGGGCAGAGATGGGGCAGGCAGAGAGAGAGAGGGGGCGGGCAGAGAGAGAGAGGAGGCGGGCAGAGAGAGAGAGGGGGCGGGCATAGAGAGAGAGAGAGGGGGGGAAGGGGAGAGAGAGGGGGAAGGGCAGAGAGAGAGAGGGGGAAGGGCAGAGAGAGAGAGGGGGAACGGCAGAGAGAGAGGGGGAACGGCAGAGAGAGAGGGGGGGGGCAGATAGAGAGAGAGGGAGGGCAGAGAGAGAGGGGGAAGGCAGAGAGAGAGGGGGGGAGGGAAGAGAGAGAGAGAGGGAGGGCAGAGGGAGAGCGGGGGAGGGCAGAGCGAGAGGGGGGGGAGGGCAGAGCGGGGAGGGCAGAGAGAGAGGGGGAAAGGGAGAGGGAGAGGGGGAAGGGCAGAGGGAGAGAGGGCATGGGTAAAGAGAGGGGGCGCGCAGAGAGTGAGGGGGGCAGGCAGAGAGAGGGGGGGCAGGCAGCGAGAGAGGGGGGGCAGGCAGCGAGTGGGGGGGGCAGGCAGAGAAGAGGGGGGCGGGCAGAGAGTGAGAGGGGGGCGGGCAGAGAGAGAGGGGGCGGGCAGAGAGAGAGAGGGGGCGGGCAGAGAGAGAGAGGGGGCGGGCAGAGAGAGAGAGGGGGCGGGCAGAGAGAGAGAGGGGGCGGGCAGAGAGAGAGAGGGGGCGAGCAGAGAGAGAGAGGGAAGGGCAGAGAGAGCGCGGGAAGGGCAGAGAGAGCGCGGGAAGGGCAGAGAGAGCGAGGGAAGGGCAGAGAGAGCGAGGGAAGGGCAGAGAGAGCGAGGGAAGGGCGGAGAGAGAGGGGTGAAGGCAGAGAGGAAGTGGGGGAAGGGTGGAGAGAGAGGGGGAAGGCAGAGGGAGAGGGGGCGGGCAAAGAGAGAGGGGGGGCAGGCAAAGAGAGGGGGGGGCAGGCAAAGAGAGGGGGGGCAGGCAGAGAGAGAGGGGGAAGGGCAGAGAGAGAGGGGGAAGGGCAGAGAGGGAGGGGGAAGGGCAGAGAGAGAGGGGGAGCGCAGAGAGAGAGGGGGAGCGCAGAGAGAGGGTGGAGTGCAGAGAGAGGGTGGAGTGCAGAGAGAGGGTGGAGTGCAGAGAGAGGGTGGAGTGCAGAGAGAGGGTGGAGTGCAGAGGGAGAGGGGGGCGGGCAGAGAGAGAGAGGGGGCGGGCAGAGAGAGAGAGGGGGTAGGGCAGAGAGAGAGTGGGGGAAGGGCAGAGAGAGAGTGGGGGGGCAGAGAGAGAGGGGGCAGGCAGAGAGATGGGGGGGCGGGCAGAGAGATGGGGGGGGGCAGGCTTAGAGAGGGGGGCAGGCAAAGAGAGGGGGGGCAGGCAAAGAGAGAGGGGGCAGGCAAAGAGAGAGGGGGAAGGGCAGAGAGGGGGAAGTGCAGAGAGGGGGAAGGGCAGAGAGAGAGGGGGAAGGGCAGAGAGTGAGGGGGAAGGGCAGAGAGTGAGGGGGCGGGCAGAGAGAGAGGGGGAGGGCAGAGAGAGAGGGGGCGGGCAGAGAGAGAGGGGGCGGGCAGAGAGAGAGGGGGCGGGCAGAGAGAGAGGGGGCGGGCAGAGAGAGAGGGGGCGGGCAGAGAGAGGGGGGCGGGCAGAGAGAGAGGGGGCGGGCAGAGAGAGAGGGGGCGGGCAGAGAGAGAGGGGGCGGGCAGAGAGAGAGGCGGGCAGAGAGAGAGGGGGAAGGGCAGAGAGAGAGGGGGAAGGGCAGAGAGAGAGGGGGAAGGGCAGAGAGAGAGGGGGAAGGGCAGAGAGAGAGGGGGAAGGGCAGAGAGAGAGTGGGGGAAGGGCAGAGAGAGAGTGGGGGGGGGGCAGACAGGGGGAGGGCAGAGAGAGAGGGGGAGCACAGAGAGAGGGTGGAGTGCAGAGAGAGGGTGGAGTGCAGAGAGAGGGTGGAGTGCAGAGGGAGAGGGGGGCGGGCAGAGAGAGAGAGGGGGCGGGCAGAGAGAGAGAGGGGGCGGGCAGAGAGAGAGAGGGGGCGGGCAGAGAGAGAGAGGGGGCGGGCAGAGAGAGAGAGGGGGCGGGCAGAGAGAGAGAGGGGGCGGGCAGAGAGAGAGAGGGGGCGGGCAGAGAGAGAGAGGGGGCGGGCAGAGAGAGAGAGGGGGCGGGCAGAGAGAGAGAGGGGGCGGGCAGAGAGAGAGAGGGGGCGGGCAGAGAGAGAGAGGGGGCGGGCAGAGAGAGAGAGGGGGCGGGCAGAGAGAGAGAGGGGGCGGGCAGAGAGAGAGAGGGGGCGGGCAGAGAGAGAGAGGGGCCGGGCAGAGAGAGAGGGGCGGGCAGAGAGAGAGAGGGGCGGGCAGAGAGAGAGAGGGGCGGGCAGAGAGAGAGAGGGGCGGGCAGAGAGAGAGAGGGGCGGGCAGAGAGAGAGAGGGGGCGGGCAGAGAGAGACAGGGGGCGGGCAGAGAGAGACAGGGGGCGGGCAGAGAGAGACAGGGGGCGGGCAGAGAGAGACAGGGGCGGGCAGAGAGAGTCAGGGGGCGGGCAGAGGGAGAGAGGGGGCGGGCAGAGAGAGAGAGGGGGCGGGCAGAGAGAGAGAGGGGGCGGGCAGAGAGAGAGAGGGGGCGGGCAGAGAGAGAGAGGGGGCGGGCAGAGAGAGAGAGGGGGCGGGCAGAGAGAGAGGGGGCGGGCAGAGAGAGAGAGGGGGCGGGCAGAGAGAGAGAGGGGGCGGGCAGAGAGAGAGAGGGGGCGGGCAGAGAGAGAGAGGGGGCGGACAGAGAGAGAGGGGGCGGGCAGAGAGAGAGAGGGGGCGGGCAGAGAGAGAGGGGGCGGGCAGAGATGGGGCAGGCAGAGAGAGAGAGGGGGCGGGCAGAGAGAGAGAGGAGGCGGGCAGAGAGAGAGAGGAGGCGGGCATAGAGAGAGAGAGAGGGGGGGAAGGGGAGAGAGAGGGGGAAGGGCAGAGAGAGAGAGGGGGAAGGGCAGAGAGAGAGAGGGGGAACGGCAGAGAGAGAGGGGGAACGGCAGAGAGAGAGGGGGGGGGCAGATAGAGAGAGAGGGAGGGCAGAGAGAGAGGGGGAAGGCAGAGAGAGAGGGGGGGAGGGAAGAGAGAGAGAGAGGGAGGGCAGAGGGAGAGCGGGGGAGGGCAGAGCGAGAGGGGGGGGAGGGCAGAGCGGGGGAGGGCAGAGAGAGAGGGGGAAAGGGAGAGGGAGAGGGGGAAGGGCAGAGGGAGAGAGGGCATGGGTAAAGAGAGGGGGCGCGCAGAGAGTGAGGGGGGCAGGCAGAGAGAGGGGGGGCAGGCAGCGAGTGGGGGGGCAGGCAGAGAAAGAGAGGGGGCGGGCAGAGAGTGAGAGGGGGCGGGCAGAGAGAGAGAGGGGGCGGGCAGAGAGAGAGAGGGGGCGGGCAGAGAGAGAGAGGGGGCGGGCAGAGAGAGAGAGGGGGCGGGCAGAGAGAGAGAGGGGGCGGGCAGAGAGAGAGAGGGGGCGGGCAGAGAGAGAGAGGGGGCGAGCAGAGAGAGAGAGGGAAGGGCAGAGAGAGCGCGGGAAGGGCAGAGAGAGCGCGGGAAGGGCAGAGAGAGCGAGGGAAGGGCAGAGAGAGCGAGGGAAGGGCAGAGAGAGCGAGGGAAGGGCAGAGAGAGCGAGGGAAGGGCAGAGAGAGCGAGGGAAGGGCAGAGAGAGCGAGGGAAGGGCAGAGAGAGCGAGGGAAGGGCAGAGAGAGCGAGGGAAGGGCAGAGAGAGCGAGGGAAGGGCAGAGAGAGCGAGGGAAGGGCAGAGAGAGCGAGGGAAGGGCAGAGAGAGCGAGGGAAGGGCAGAGAGAGCGAGGGAAGGGCAGAGAGAGCGAGGGAAGGGCAGAGAGAACGAGGGAAGGGCAGAGAGAACGAGGGAAGGGCAGAGAGAGCGAGGCAAGGGCAGAGAGAGCGAGGAAAGGGCAGAGAGAGCGAGGAAAGGGCAGAGAGAGCGAGGAAAGGGCAGAGAGAGAGGGGGAAGGGCAGAGAGAGAGGGGGAAGGGCAGAGAGAGAGGGGTAAAGGCGGAGAGGAAGTGGGGGAAGGGCGGAGAGAGAGGGGGCAGGCAGAGGGAGAGGGGGCAGGCAAAGAGAGGGCGGGCAGAGAGAGAGAGGGGGCGGGCAGAGAGAGAGAGGGGGCGGGCAGAGAGAGAGAGGGGGCGGGCAGAGAGAGAGAGGGGGCGGGCAGAGAGAGAGAGGGGGCGGCCAGAGAGAGAGAGGGGGCGGCCAGAGAGAGAGAGGGGGCGGCCAGAGAGAGAGAGGGGACGGGCAGAGAGAGAGAGGGGGCGGGCAGAGAGAGAGAGGGGGCGGGCAGAGAGAGAGGGGGCGGGCAGAGAGAGAGAGGGGGCGGGCAGAGAGAGAGAGGGGGCGGGCAGAGAGAGAGGGGGCGGGCAGAGAGAGAGAGGGGGCGGGCAGAGAGAGAGAAGGGGCGGGCAGAGAGAGAGAGGGGGCGGGCAGAGAGAGAGAGGGGGCGGGCAGAGAGAGAGAGGGGGCGGGCAGAGAGAGAGAGGGGGCGGGCAGAGAGAGAGAGGGGGCGGGCAGAGAGAGAGAGGGGGCGGGCAGAGAGAGAGAGGGGGCGGGCAGAGAGAGAGAGGGGGCGGGCAGAGAGAGAGAGGGGGCGGGCAGAGAGAGAGAGGGGGCGGGCAGAGAGAGAGAGGGGGCGGGCAGAGAGAGAGAGGGGGCGGCCAGAGAGAGAGAGGGGGCGGCCAGAGAGAGAGAGGGGGCGGCCAGAGAGAGAGAGGGGGCGGCCAGAGAGAGAGAGGGGGCGGCCAGAGAGAGAGAGGGGGCGGGCAGAGAGAGAGGGGGCGGGCAGAGAGAGAGGGGGCGGGCAGAGATGGGGCGGGCAGAGAGAGAGGGGGCGGGCAGAGAGAGAGAGGGGGCGGGCAGAGAGAGAGAGGGGGCGGGCAGAGAGAGAGAGAAAGGGGGGGAAGAGGAGAGAGAGAGAGGGGGAACGGCAGAGAGAGAGAGGGGGAACGGCAGAGAGAGAGGGGGAACGGCAGAGAGAGAGGGGGAACGGCAGAGAGAGAGGGGGAACGGCAGAGAGAGAGGGGGAACGGCAGCGAGAGCGGGGGAACGGCAGAGAGAGAGGGGGAACGGCAGAGAGAGAGGGGGAGGGCAGAGAGAGAGGGGGAGGGCAGAGAGAGAGGTGGTGGGGTAGAGAGAGAGGGGGGGGCAGATAGAGAGAGAGGGAGGGCAGAGAGAGAGGGGGAAGGCAGAGAGAGAGGGAGGGAGGGAAGAGAGAGAGAGGGGGAGGGCAGAGGGAGAGCGGGGGAGGGCAGAGCGAGAGGGGGGGGAGGGCAGAGCGGGGGAGGGCAGAGAGAGAGGGGGAAAGGGAGAGGGAGAAGGGGAAGGGCAGAGGGAGAGAGGGCATGGGTAAAGAGAGGGGGAGCGCAGAGAGTGAGGGGGGCAGGCAGAGAGAGGGGGGGCAGGCAGCGAGTGGGGGGGCAGGCAGAGAAAGAGAGGGGGCGGGCAGAGAGGGAGAGGGGGCGGGCAGAGAGGGAGAGGGGGCGGGCAGAGAGGGAGAGGGGGCGGGCAGAGAGAGAGAGGGGGCGGGCAGAGAGAGAGAGGGAAGGGCAGAGAGAGCGAGGGAAGGGCAGAGAGAGCGAGGGAAGGGCAGAGAGAGCGAGGGAAGAGCAGAGAGAGCGAGGGAAGGGCAGAGAGAGCGAGGGAAGGGCAGAGAGCGAGGGAAGGGCAGAGAGAGCGAGGGAAGGGCAGAGAGAGCGAGGGAAGGGCAGAGAGAGCGAGGGAAGGGCAGAGAGAGCGAGGGAAGGGCAGAGAGAGCGAGGGAAGGGCAGAGAGAGCGAGGGAAGGGCAGAGAGAGCGAGGGAAGGGCAGAGAGAACGAGGGAAGGGCAGAGAGAGCGAGGGAAGGGCAGAGAGAGCGAGGGAAGGGCAGAGAGAGCGAGGGAAGGGCAGAGAGAGCGAGGAAAGGGCAGAGAGAGCGAGGAAAGGGCAGAGAGAGCGAGGAAAGGGCAGAGAGAGCGAGGAAAGGGCAGAGAGAGAGAGGGAAGGGCAGAGAGAGAGGGGTAAAGGCGGAGAGGAAGTGGGGGAAGGGCAGAGAGAGAGGGGGCAGGCAGAGGGAGAGGGGGCAGGCAGAGGGAGAGGGGGCAGGCAAAGAGAGAGGGGGGGCAGGCAAAGAGAGGGGAGGGCAGGCAGAGAGAGAGGGGGAAGGGCAGAGAGAGAGGGGGAAGTGCAGAGAGAGAGGGAGCAGGCAGAGAGAGGGGGAGCAGGCAGAGAGAGGGGGAGCAGGCAGAAAGGGGGGGGGCAGGCAGAAAGAGGGGGGGCAGGCAGAGAGAGGGGGGGCAGGCAGAGAGAGGGGGGGCAGGCAGAGAGAGGGGGGGCAGGCAGAGAGAGGGGGGGCAGGCAGAGAGAGGGGGGGCAGGCAGAGAGAGGGGGGGCAGGCAGAGAGAGGGGGGGCAGGCAGAGAGAGGGGGGGCAGGCAGAGAGAGGGGGGGCAGGCAGAGAGAGGGGGGGCAGGCAGAGAGAGGGGGGGCAGGCAGAGAGAGGGGGGGCAGGCAGAGAGAGGGGGGGCAGGCAGAGAGAGGGGGGGCAGGCAGAGAGAGGGGGGGCAGGCAGAGAGAGGGGGGGCAGGCAGAGAGAGGGGGGGCAGGCAAAGAGAGAGGGGGAAGGGCAGAGAGAGAGGGGGAAGTGCAGAGAGAGAGGGGGAAGGGCAGAGAGAGAGGGGGAAGGGCAGAGAGAGAGGGGGAAGGGCAGAGAGAGAGGGGGAAGGGCAGAGAGAGAGGGGGAAGGGCAGAGAGAGAGGGGGAAGGGCAGAGAGAGAGGGGGAAGGGCAGAGAGAGAGGGGGAAGGGCAGAGAGAGAGGGGGAAGGGCAGAGAGAGAGGGGGAAGGGCAGAGAGAGAGGGGGAAGGGCAGAGAGAGAGGGGGAAGGGCAGAGAGAGAGGGGGAAGGGCAGAGAGAGAGGGGGAAGGGCAGAGAGAGAGGGGGAAGGGCAGAGAGAGAGGGGGAAGGGCAGAGAGAGAGGGGGAAGGGCAGAGAGTGAGGGGGAAGGGCAGAGAGAGAGAGAGGGGGAAGGGCAGAGAGAGAGAGAGGGGGAAGGGCAGAGAGAGAGTGGGGGAAGGGCAGAGAGAGAGTGGGGGGGGGGGCAGACAGGGGGAGGGCAGAGAGAGAGGGGGAGCGCAGAGAGAGGGTGGAGTGCAGAGAGAGGGTGGAGTGCAGAGAGAGGGTGGAGTGCAGAGGGAGAGGGGGGCGGGCAGAGAGAGAGAGGGCGGGCAGAGAGAGAGAGGGGGCGGGCAGAGAGAGAGAGGGGGCGGGCAGAGAGAGAGAGGGGGCGGGCAGAGAGAGAGAGGGGGCGGGCAGAGAGAGAGAGAGGGGGCGGGCAGAGAGAGAGAGGGGGCGGGCAGAGAGAGAGGGGGGGCGGGCAGAGAGAGAGAGGGGGCGGGCAGAGAGAGAGAGGGGGTGGGCAGAGAGAGAGGGGGCGGGCAGAGAGAGAGAGGGGGCGGGCAGAGAGAGAGGGGGCGGGCAGAGAGAGAGAGGGGGCGGGCAGAGAGAGAGAGGGGGCGGGCAGAGAGAGAGAGGGGGCGGGCAGAGAGAGACAGGGGGCGGGCAGAGAGAGACAGGGGGCGGGCAGAGAGAGACAGGGGGCGGGCAGAGAGAGACAGGGGGCGGGCAGAGAGAGTCAGGGGGCGGGCAGAGAGAGAGAGGGGGCGGGCAGAGAGTGAGAGGGGGCGGGCAGAGAGAGACAGGGGGCGGGCAGAGAGAGAGAGGGGGCGGGCAGAGAGAGAGAGGGGGCGGGCAGAGAGAGAGAGGGGGCGGGCAGAGAGAGAGAGGGGGCGGGCAGAGAGAGAGAGGGGGCGGGCAGAGAGAGAGAGGGGGCGGGCAGAGAGAGAGAGGGGGCGGGCAGAGAGAGAGAGGGGGCGGGCAGAGAGAGAGAGGGGGCGGCCAGAGAGAGAGAGGGGGCGGCCAGAGAGAGAGAGGGGGCGGGCAGAGAGAGAGGGGGCGGGCAGAGATGGGGCGGGCAGAGAGAGAGAGGGGGCGGGCAGAGAGAGAGAGGGGGCGGGCAGAGAGAGAGAGGGGGCGGGCAGAGAGAGAGAGGGGGCGGGCAGAGAGAGAGAGGGGGCGGGCAGAGAGAGAGAGGGGGCGGGCAGAGAGAGAGAGAAAGGGGGGAAGAGGAGAGAGAGAGAGGGGGAACGGCAGAGAGAGAGAGGGGGAACGGCAGAGAGAGAGGGGGAACGGCAGAGAGAGAGGGGGAACGGCAGAGAGAGAGGGGGAACGGCAGAGAGAGAGGGGGAACGGCAGAGAGAGAGGGGGAACGGCAGAGAGAGAGGGGGAGGGCAGAGAGAGAGGTGGTGGGGTAGAGAGAGAGGCGGGGGGCAGATAGAGAGAGAGGGAGGGCAGAGAGAGAGGGGGAAGGCAGAGAGAGAGGGGGGGAGGGAAGAGAGAGAGAGGGGGAGGGCAGAGGGAGAGCGGGGGAGGGCAGAGCGAGAGGGGGGGGAGGGCAGAGCGGGGGAGGGCAGAGAGAGAGGGGGAAAGGGAGAGGGAGAGGGGGAAGGGCAGAGGGAGAGAGGGCATGGGTAAAGAGAGGGGGAGCGCAGAGAGTGAGGGGGGCAGGCAGAGAGAGAGGGGGCGGGCAGAGAGAGAGAGGGGGCGGGCAGAGAGAGAGAGGGGGCGGGCAGAGAGAGAGCGGGGGCGGGCAGAGAGAGAGAGGGGGCGGGCAGAGAGAGAGCGGGAGGGCAGAGAGAGAGGGGAAAGGGCAGAGAGAGCGAGGGAAGGGCAGAGAGAGCGCGGGAAGGGCAGAGAGAGCGAGGGAAGGGCAGAGAGAGCGAGGGAAGGGCAGAGAGAGCGAGGGAAGGGCAGAGAGAGCGAGGGAAGGGCAGAGAGAGCGAGGGAAGGGCAGAGAGAGCGAGGGAAGGGCAGAGAGAGCGAGGGAAGGGCAGAGAGAGCGAGGGAAGGGCAGAGAGAGCGAGGGAAGGGCAGAGAGAGCGAGGGAAGGGCAGAGAGAGCGAGGGAAGGGCAGAGAGAGCGAGGGAAGGGCAGAGAGAGCGAGGGAAGGGCAGAGAGAGCGAGGGAAGGGCAGAGAGAGCGAGGGAAGGGCAGAGAGAGCGAGGGAAGGGCAGAGAGAGCGAGGGAAGGGCAGAGAGAGCGAGGGAAGGGCAGAGAGAGCGAGGGAAGGGCAGAGAGAGCGAGGGAAGGGCAGAGAGAGCGAGGGAAGGGCAGAGAGAGCGAGGGAAGGGCAGAGAGAGCGAGGGAAGGGCAGAGAGAGCGAGGGAAGGGCAGAGAGAGAGAGGGGGCGGGCAGAGAGAGAGGGGGGGCGGGCAGAGAGAGGGGGGGCAGGCAGAGAGAGGGGGGGCAGGCAGAGAGAGGGGGGGCAGGCAGAGAGAGGGGGGGCAGGCAGAGAGAGGGGGGGCAGGCAGAGAGAGGGGGGGCAGGCAGAGAGAGGGGGGGCAGGCAGAGAGAGGGGGGGCAGGCAGAGAGAGGGGGGGCAGGCAGAGAGAGGGGGGGCAGGCAGAGAGAGGGGGGGCAGGCAGAGAGAGGGTGGGCAGGCAGAGAAAGGGGCGGGCAGAGAAAGAGAGGGGGCGGGCAGAGAGAGAGAGGGGGCGGGCAGAGAGGGAGAGGGGGCGGGCAGAGAGAGAGAGGGGACGGGCAGAGAGAGAGAGGGGGCGGGCAGAGAGAGAGAGGGGGCGGGCAGAGAGGGAGAGGGGGCGGGCAGAGAGAGAGAGGGGACGGGCAGAGAGAGAGAGGGGACGGGCAGAGAGAGAGAGGGGACGGGCAGAGAGAGAGAGGGGACGGGCAGAGAGAGAGGGGACGGGCAGAGAGAGGGAGGGGACGGGCAGAGAGAGGGAGGGGGCGGGCAGAGAGAGAGGGGGAACGGCAGAGAGAGAGGGGGAACGGCAGAGAGAGAGGGGGAACGGCAGAGAGAGAGGGGGAACGGCAGAGAGAGAGGGGGAACGGCAGAGAGAGAGGGGGAACGGCAGAGAGAGAGGGGGAGGGCAGAGAGAGAGGTGGTGGGGTAGAGAGAGAGGGGGGGCAGATAGAGAGAGAGGGAGGGCAGAGAGAGAGGGGGAAGGCAGAGAGAGAGGGGGGGAGGGAAGAGAGAGAGAGGGGGAGGGCAGAGGGAGAGCGGGGGAGGGCAGAGCGAGAGGGGGGGGAGGGCAGAGCGGGGGAGGGCAGAGAGAGAGGGGGGAAAGGGAGAGGGAGAGGGGGAAGGGCAGAGGGAGAGAGGGCATGGGTAAAGAGAGGGGGAGCGCAGAGAGTGAGGGGGGCAGGCAGAGAGAGGGGGGGCAGGCAGCGAGTGGGGGGGCAGGCAGAGAGAGAGAGGGGGCGGGCAGAGAGAGAGAGGGGGCGGGCAGAGAGAGAGAGGGGGCGGGCAGAGAGAGAGAGGGGGCGGGCAGAGAGAGAGAGGGGGCGGGCAGAGAGAGAGAGGGGGCGGGCAGAGAGAGAGAGGGGGCGGGCAGAGAGAGAGAGGGGGCGGGCAGAGAGAGAGAGGGGGCGGGCAGAGAGAGAGAGGGGGCGGGCAGAGAGAGAGCGGGGGCGGGCAGAGAGAGAGCGGGGGCGGGCAGAGAGAGAGCGGGGGCGGGCAGAGAGAGAGCGGGGGCGGGCAGAGAGAGAGGGGGAGGGCAGAGAGAGAGGGGGAGGGCAGAGAGAGAGGGGGGAGGGCAGAGAGAGCGAGGGAAGGGCAGAGAGAGAGGGGGAAGGGCAGAGAGAGCGCGGGAAGGGCAGAGAGAGCGCGGGAAGGGCAGAGAGAGCGAGGGAAGGGCAGAGAGAGCGAGGGAAGGGCAGAGAGAGCGAGGGAAGGGCAGAGAGAGCGAGGGAAGGGCAGAGAGAGCGAGGGAAGGGCAGAGAGAGCGAGGGAAGGGCAGAGAGAGCGAGGGAAGGCAGAGAGAGCGAGGGAAGGGCAGAGAGAGCGAGGGAAGGGCAGAGAGAGCGAGGGAAGGGCAGAGAGAGCGAGGGAAGGGCAGAGAGAGCGAGGGAAGGGCAGAGAGAGCGAGGGAAGGGCAGAGAGAGCGAGGGAAGGGCAGAGAGAACGAGGGAAGGGCAGAGAGAGCGAGGAAAGGGCAGAGAGAGCGAGGAAAGGGCAGAGAGAGCGAGGAAAGGGCAGAGAGAGAGAGGGAAGGGCAGAGAGAGAGGGGTAAAGGCAGAGAGGAAGTTGGGGAAGGGCAGAGAGAGAGTGGGGGAAGGGCAGAGAGAGAGGGGGAAGTGCAGAGAGAGGGGGAGCAGGCAGAGAGAGGGGGAGCAGGCAGAGAGAGGGGGGGCAGGCAGAAAGAGGGGGGGCAGGCAGAAAGAGGGAGGGGCAGGCAGAAAGAGGGAGGGGCAGGCAGAGAGGGGGGGGGGCAGGCAGAGAGAGGGGGGGCAGGCAGAGAGAGGGGGGGCAGGCAGAGAGAGGGGGGGCAGGCAGAGAGAGGGGGGGCAGGCAGAGAGAGGGGGGGCAGGCAGAGAGAGGGGGGGCAGGCAGAGAGAGGGGGGGCAGGCAGAGAGAGGGGGGGCAGGCAGAGAGAGGGGGGGCAGGCAGAGAGAGGGGGGGCAGGCAGAGAGAGGGGGGGCAGGCAGAGAGAGGGGGGGCAGGCAGAGAGAGGGGGGGCAGGCAGAGAGAGGGGGGGCAGGCAGAGAGAGGGGGCAGGCAGAGAGAGGGGGGGCAGGCAGAGAAAGAGGGGGGGCGGGCAGAGAGGGAGACGGGGCGGGCAGAGAGGGAGAGGGGGCGGGCAGAGAGAGAGAGGGGACGGGCAGAGAGAGAGAGGGGACGGGCAGAGAGAGAGAGGGGGAACAGCAGAGAGAGAGGGGGAACGGCAGAGAGAGAGGGGGAACGGCAGAGAGAGAGGGGGAACGGCAGAGAGAGAGGGGGAACGGCAGAGAGAGCGGGGGAACGGCAGAGAGAGAGCGGGGGGGCAGAGAGAGAGCGGGGGGGAGAGAGAGAGCGGGGGGG